>NC_053025.1:502029500-502029576 GCF_003073215.2 Triticum urartu
GGATATCGATGCTTTTCGTGAATTTAGCACTAAATATGGACTTAACTCTGAGATAGTAGCTTCTTTCTGTGAACCA